>NC_039364.1:188009290-188023780 GCF_003573695.1 Papaver somniferum | reverse complement strand
GGGGGGGGGGATGATACATACGTATCTTCCTGTCTTCGGGAACTAGTGATCCTCAAGATGGATTGAGGATAAAATTGTAATTTAGAAGGGATTATTGATTTAAGGCAATATTCCGATAAAAGGAAAATAAACTCCTAAGAGGTTTGGGAAACTAAACTAAAGTAAGGAAGTATGCCAAGATAAGGAAATACTTTCTAGACAAGTTAATATTCCTAGAAAAGGAAATATACCTAGAAAACGAATTACTCCTAGATAAGGAAATAGATTCCTAGAAGGTTTGGGAAACTGCTAAATCTATAAATAGAGATGTTTAGCTCATAACTAAGACATCTAGAGTATGGTCTGTGATACATACACACCTATACCAAATAGGGAGGTTTGTGAGACAAATCACCTAGAGATAAGTTTATGAGGCAATTAATTATTGTAAAAGCGAGCTTAGAATATATTTTAAGGTTATTTATCTAGAGAGATTGTGAGCGTAACAAAGAGAGAATT
Organism: Papaver somniferum; assembly: GCF_003573695.1. Lineage (NCBI taxonomy): Eukaryota > Viridiplantae > Streptophyta > Magnoliopsida > Ranunculales > Papaveraceae > Papaver > Papaver somniferum. Next base: position 188,023,282 of record NC_039364.1, on the reverse strand, counting down.
GTAATAGTTTTCTTTTTCATAATCTAGAGAAGATTGATCGAATTTTAGATAGTGGTAAGAAAGGTTGTCGTTCACTCGGACCTTGTTGGGATTGTTTTAGGCTTAAATATACAATATACTAGAAACAAACAAATATATACAAAATATTGTCACGGGATGAAGAGCGTTGCTGGGACTAGGATTTCGTCGAATTCATAACATAGGGTTCAATTTATTTATTCTCAACAATTAAAGCTCAATAAATAAAATTAACATGAACTATGATTTTGCGAAGGTAGATTCTCAAAAGATTAGTTGTAAATCCTAAGCATGATGTATCAAAAAATTTAAGCTAAGCATGCTTCATCAAATTAAATGACAACCAATTAATTCAAATCATACTTCAATTAAAATTAATGAAAAAGTCTTAAAAAGAATTAAATAATTTTGCCCATGTATGAAATTCGTCTTCCTCCGTCGTCCCAGTGATGGGTTCTAGCTCCGCATGGTGAAAACACACTCAAAGGAATTTTTCATTGCACAAAAAGGTGTCTACAAAGAGAAAGGGTATAAAGCAGTGTGCTTGTAACAGTTATAATTGTTACAGAACCCACTGTTACAGAGAAACACTAACAGACTGTTGCGAATTCGAAATTATTGTTACAGAAATTGTTACAAATATATTGAATTTGAAACTATAGGTAACGGTTTCTGCGACTGTTTTTAAATGTTGTTCTATGTTCTTCTTCTTCTTCAATGACAGCAGGAGAGACAAGCTCTGCAACTCCCGCTTCTCTGCTCTATTCTAACCCCTAACTCTTCATGCCTGTTTTACGAGATAAATATGGAAACTTCCACTGTCTTCCAATCCACGACAATTACCAGCACTGTTTTGATAAAACAGGTCCAAATCAAACAAAGTCCGAGAGAAAGTCCAACAATAACTCTCTCGAAATCTTGCCAGAAATCTTCGCAGATGAAGGCTAACTTTCCTTGTTTTCCCTGTTTCGCTTCAAACTGATCATCAAGCCAAATTTAATCGATTTTAAATCCCATACCATCTCTGTTAGGTCAAAACAAGTCTTCCCCTGAAGTTTTATCCATTTAGTCTCTCTAGAACACCCCAAAGTCTTGAACCCTAACTCTGGTTATTTTGAAACCAGATTTTCCCGCCAATTTTGAATTCAAATGGGAAGAAAAAAGTGCCCCTTATCTAGACCAGGGGTGCGAATAGAAGTTGGCGCATGGGGGTGCAAATAGTAATTGAGGTGCCCCTTATCCAAAGCAGGGGTACGTTTAGCAAATATCCTCTGGGATGCCTTTAATAACTTTTTGAGCCGAATTTTCCAAAAGTGTTTATTTGCCGAATGAGTCCCAGCTAATGTAGTTATGGGTTAAAAAGTGTCGCACTTACGTGCTTATCAAATTCCCTCACACTTATATTTTACTAGTCCTCGAGCAAAACCAAAAATTGACCCGCTACACAGCTGGTCATATTATAAGAGAAAATTAGTCCCGTTACACAGCTGGTCATAAAATGAAAATTTGAAAAAGAATGAAAAAGACCCGCTACATAGCTGGTCATGAAAAACACCATACACAAGACCCGCTACACAGCTGGTCATAACCCTAAAAATAATCTCTTTTTTTTCTTTTTAAACCCGCTACACAGCTGGTCATAACATGCAAGAAAAAAGAAAAGACCCGCTACACAGCTGGTCATAACCCTAACAATTTTTTTCTTTTTTTTAGACCCGCTACACAGCTGGTCATATATATGTATATATATTATTTTATTTTATTTTTTAGACCCGCTCAACAGCTGGTCACAATAAGCAATAAAATTCCTGAAAATAAAAAGTTAATAACCACTCCCTCACACTTAAATCTAACATTGTCCTTAATGTTTTAAAGATGAAATTAAAAACATGAACAAGAAGAAATTGTTACTATCTAAAGGAAGTGATGAAGGATATTACCAGAGTATCGAAAACTTGGGTTACCTCCCAGCAAGTGCTAAGTTTAAAGTCTTCATCCAGACTAAGAAAGGATTAGTCATCTCACAAAATCATCAAGTAATAGCCGGAATATCTGTGGGTCATCAAAACCAAATAAAGCTACCACAAATAAAAGGAATCTGCAACATGCCAAGAAAATTAACAAATAAATCACACCCTTGTTTGGTTTCATGTTTAAGACAACTACATCTAATTGTGGTTCAGGTTCTATAACTGGGTCTAGATAAAATATTTTCATAGACTGCATTTCCTCGTAGCTAAGATCCGAAGGTATTAGAGTCTGGAAAAACTCAGGTAAAAACTTAAAAGCACATAATAATAACCCAAATAATTGCGGATCCTTAAAGTCAATTAGTTTGACTCACACAATTGACCACGATGAATGTGGTGGTCATTCTTAGGAAAATGTGTCGATTCTAACCTCCTAAAGTACTTAGGTTTAGTCTCAAAACTTAATATCTGACACATTTGAATTTCATAAGTTCCCACAATTGGAGAGAAAGTTTTTGGTGGGAAAACAAAGTCAATCGAGGTATCGTAGCCTGGGCTAACCACATCAACCAGAGGATGGGTTTTTAACAACTGAACTTCTTCATGGACATTATTAGGTTCGGGAGAGCTAGTATGAAGGTAATCTGGCACAATGGTTGAGGCACATATATCAAGTCCCAAGTGAGGGACCTTTATAAGAGTTAAAGCACATGGAGAATGATAATCACCCCCAAACTTAGAGTTTTTAGTGTCTCTAGAAAGACTAGTCACAACTTCCCTAGTTTCAAGGTCATCAGATTCCTGAAAATGGTCAATTGATTCTTCTAAGTCAGGTACATCCTCACTCATATCGACGGGTTCATATTGTTTTTCTAAGTCTATTGTTTCTAAATCGCTAGACTCAAAATATACCCGTTCCTCTAAACCATCATTGGCTTTGTAATAAGGAAATGCTACGTCATCTAAAACGGGGACACTTCTAGTCAAATCCCCGTCCTTTTGAATAGGTGAATAATTATTAAAATTATTTGGATTTGAACTAGAAATAATATTATCATTGTAAAGATCAATTGGAGTAACAAATTCCTGATCACTATGCTTATATGTGTCTGATTCTTCATCAACACTATCCTCATCATAATCATCATCATAATAACATGAAAATGGTTGAACCTCATCTAAACAAGTAGTGTTACCAATTATAACCTCGTCATCTTGATTATGTGAATATTTATCTTCATTTTCAAGGGTACTATCGGAAACATTATATTGGAAATTAAGATTATTTCGAGCAGTTTTTTTCTGGGCCTCTAACAAAATTTTCTGAGTTGACTCACATGACTTCCTGATTTTATCTAGGAAAGAAGGTTCACACATTGCATTGCTTTCGTCCATGACTAAGTTATTTATTTCTGCTAACTTGCATGTCGACTCAGCTAACTTACGTGTTGACTCTAGTAAAGAGGAATTATTAGAATTTTGCTTGTATGACCGGTGGGTGTACGGATAGTAATTGGGCTCAATATGGTATGAGCCATAACCTTCAAAAGGTTGATGTTCCCAACCACTATTCATACTATGGTGAAAGTAATGTCCATTTTGAAAATCAATCGGATATTCGCTGTATTGGTTATTGTAATACCAGTTCGACATTCTCATCACAAAATAAACCCACTGACAAGGGATTCGTGGGTGGATAGAGTCTTACCTCCCGTACCAGACGGACGATGAACCGTTGAATTCGACTAAGGCCACCGACTCCTATGTCAGTGTACGAACCTGAGGGGCCGAGACAGTATCGTAACTGTCGTCCTTCCCTGCAGCAGTTTTATTTAAATTAACCCTTCCTTAGGGTTTTAAAAAGAATGTCCCAAAAATAAAGTCCAAAAAAGGCCAAAAAAAAAAAAATTACAAAAAAAAAATCCTATTTACAGTCTCTAAATATAAAATAAAATAAAATAAAATAATTATATACAAAATCTTCTTCTTCACTCCTTTTGGATTCCTCTTTTCCTTCCTTCTTTGGCTTCGCTTTTCTTTTCAGCACTTCTCTCTTTTTCTTTAGCTCAGCTCCAAATCTGAAAGCAAACAAGAAATACCAAAACGCGTAAAAAATAACAAAAATAATAAAAATAAAAAATAAAACCTAAAAACAAATATAAAAACAAGTCAGCGTCGGTGGCGCCAAAAATTGATCGAATTATAGATAGTGGTAAGAAAAGTTGTCGTTCACTCGGACCTTGTTGGGATTGTTTTAGGCTTAAATATACAAAATACTAGAAACAAAGAAATATGTACAAAATATTGTCACGGGATGAAGAGAGTTACTGGTGAAAAAGCGGGGGTCTAACAACACCATCCAATATTTCGCTTAGCAATCTGTATGGACAAACTCCAATATACTTTTTATGAGAATCAACTAGACAGTTAGACTCAATCAATAAAAAGATATATCAAAGAGTTTATATCTCAATCTCTCGATTTGATCTTTACTCAAGCAAATGGAAATCTGCGAGTCTTTATCAAAGAGAGATAACTTGGACGGTACCAAAGACCAATGTCCAAGGACCAATCAATATCAATCAACAACCAAAGGTTGGATTTCCAATTGATGATCTTTAACGCACAACCTGTATTATTTCAATTATATAAAAAATATAATGCGGAAAAGAAATAACACAGACACCAGAAGTTTTTTTAACGAGGAAACCGCAATTGCAGAAAAACCCCGGGACCTAGTCCAGATTAAATACACACTGTATTAAGCCGTTACAGACACTAGCCTACTCCAAGCTAACTTCGGACTGGACTATAGTTGAACCCCAATCAGTCTCCCACTAATTCAAGGTACAATTGTACTCCTACGCCTCTGATCCCAGCAGGATACTGCGCACTTGATTCCCTTAGCTGATCTCACCCACAACTAAGAGTTGCTGCAACCCAAAATCGCAGACTTGATAATAAACAAATCTGTCTCACACAGAAAAGTCTATCAAAGGATAAATCTGTCTCCCACAGAAAAACCCTAGGTTTTGTTCCGTCTTAAGATATAAAATCAAGGTGAACATGAACCAATTGATAATCCGATCTTATATTCCTGAAGAACAACCTAGATTAATGAATCAGCTCTCAACAATCCTTCTTGACTACACAAGCGGTTTGTCGAGGAATCACAAACACTGAGACGAAGATGTTTGTGACTTATTTATCTTTCCTATCGGAGAACTCTCACGATCTCAAGCCAATCAAAGATTGTACTCGTACGATAAAAGATGCAAGATCAGAACACACAACTACGATAAAAGTAGTATCGGTCTGGCTTTACAATCCCAATGAAGTCTTTAAGTCGTTGACCTGGTTTTAGAGAAGAAAACCAAAGGTTAAAGGAGAATCGACTCTAGCGATCACACTAGTATCACACAGACATGTGGGGATTAGTTTTGCACAATGCTAGATGTCTCCTTTATATAGTCTTCAAATCAGGGTTTTGCCTTAGTTACAAAGCAATCCTTATTTACCGTTAGATGAAAACCTGATTTAGATTCAAGCTAATATTTCTCAACCGTTAGATCGAAAACTTAGCTTGTGACACACACTTGGGTAGACGTTTACTGGGTTTGTGAAAACCATGCCCAAACGTGTACGTGTATGTTGGTTCAACATAGTAACCCAAAAGGTTAACCATATGAGCATTTCATATTAACCCAGTTATTCTTCACCATAACTAGTTCAATTGACTCAAATGAACTAGTTAGAGAGTTTTTCAATTGCTATGAGATCTTATGTAACTACACAAGACACAATTGAAACAAAGATGATTCGATTCGATGAATCGGCTCATGAACTTTATAGCCACGGTTTGCATAAAGCATTCCTTAGTAATTTAAGTTTCATGTTCAGAGCACATCTTTAGATCATAACCACTTAAGCTCACAAACAAGTTCGCGGACTTAAGGCAACCGGCAGAGTTTTCCAAACTCAGCAGAAAATCTCGGCAAAGAGACTTCCGCCAGTTTGCGGACTAAACACGCAAACGGGTTTTTGGAAAATCCCAGCAGAAATTCTCGGTAAGAGAACTTCCGTCAGTTCGCGGACTGAGTTGGCGGACTGGGTTCGCGGACTTGGCAAAGCCAATTCCTAAGGTTTCTCTCAATCAACAAAGTTCGAAAAATTCGAATTAAGGAATACATGGTTATGTAATCTAAACTCTCATTCCAATCATTGAGACATTCTCAGAGGACGTTATATAGCCGTTATTCACAGACCGTTTCACGTCAGAGCAATTCTCAAAGTAATTGAAACTTTTCATGACTTTCGTCACTAGGTGAAGATAAACTTGATCAAAGCGAAACGCTTTACCAACACATGATTTCGAGAAAAAGATAATTAGTGAATAGTCAGCTCGAAGTGTCAAATGTGTATGATCCAGTCTATATAGCATACGACTCTTTGTCTCATAAGAAGTAGGAGATATAATAAATAGACTTTTGAGTGATAAATAAGTTCAAGTCTCCACCTACCTTTTTTGTTGATGAAGTTCCACGGTTCCTTGAGTAGATCTTCGTCGTTGTAGATGAATCGCCATGAAGTCCTTGAGCTCAACTACACTTTTCTATCCTAGTCCGAGACTTAGGTATGTAGACTAGAAATCAAGACTCATAGTTTTGATCACTAACATTGACAAACATGCTTGATATAGCAACGCATGCGAGGTCGACCGAGCTATGCTCTAACAATCTCCCCCTTTGTCAATTTTAGTGACAAAATTATTAACACATATGGAATACAAAAAAGATAAACTTTAGTGGCTCCTATTCCATAGTCTAATCTTCAACGTTCCTTGAAATCTTCGTCCTTCCAAGTACTCCAATGATCCCAAAGGTTGTAAGTTTAGCACCACCGTTGTTGAAGATCCGTAGCTATAACAATGAGAGAAATCGAGATCCTCGATCATTATTATACAGTGTCATAGTATCATTATGTAACATCAAAGTCCAATTGTATCACGACTTGAACAACAATACTATGGTGATATGTATCACTCCCCCTTAGTCAATACTCCATCTCGATCATGGAAACCACTCCCCCTTGCACAATGATCTGAAAACCATGTGTATTTGTAGTGTGAACTACATTATTTCTCCCCCTTTTTGTCAATAAAATTGGCAAAGGTAAAAGAACGGGATCATAATGAAATTTCCACAAGAGACATTTCATAGACTAAAAAAAATACATACCAACTTAATTTAGATGCAATCATAAAGCCGAAGCTAAATGCATTCATCGAGGAGTTTTAAGATACAAGATAACCCCTATAAAATTTCACAGCCGCACACCCCGCAAGATATTACCATTAAGCACAAGTTCAAAAGAACTCTCCCCCATTTGATGTCATTCCCGAAAGAACAACAAGAGCGACCTTAATTTCGAAAGAAAAGAAGGATTTTTTAATTGGATACCAAAAACCATGGAAATGATTTTCTATATCCAAAACTCAATCAAATTAATCACAAGTAAACCCATGATTAATTTAATTGGAATACGCAACTAAATGAAACCGCAAAAGTGATCAATTTAATTGATTGTGCTCAACATATGAAAACTCACGGAGCTACGATTAAGATAACCACACGGAGATGACTACCTTAATCGTTCAAATACTCAACATAAGGAGAACCTTACGGAATATACGACTACATCAACCAATAGAACATGATTAGTATAGCCGTTCATATACTCAACACAAGAACTTGTGGAATATATGACAAACTAAACTAGATTAATTACAAGAGAACCTATAATTAATCTAATTGGAATACACAACCAAACTAATCACCGCAACAATCAATTTAATTGTAAAATGATTTTGCTCGACAAAAGAAGACTTTCGGAGCAAATAACTAAATAACCAATCAGGATGATTAATTTAGTTCAAGAATGCTCAACATATAGCATCTCATGGAACAACCAACAAGGCCAATATTAATCGACATAGTTGTAAGGTGCTCAACATAAGATACACAATGGAGCCTTCACGCTAAAACATAACAAAATGGATCAATGAAGATCAATACCGTGGATAACACACAAGGGTCTATTCTATTTTCCATCACTATTTGCATAACGACATAATAGACTTTATCCTTGTCAAACAAAAGATTTCATCCTATTTTCCATCAAATAAATGACTGCATAGGCATAACTTTTGTAATTATCAAAAGTCCATTCGTCATTTCATCAATACGAATATCAATTTATGAACGACTTTATTTTTGACACAATATGGGACCTTCAAGTTCACGGACGCAAACAATATATATCCCATAAAAATATTGCAATACTTCAAAACAGATTAATAATGCAATAATATCATTCTCCAAATATTTTTAGAATTTAAAAACCAATAAACCTAAAAAATAAACATAAGAATATGAAAACAAAAATAGCTATGTGTAGTCACAATCTTCGTTATTCAAAGCACTAGTTATTCTTCCAACTAATTCAAAAAGAAGACATACTAGGTATCTGAAAATATCCTCAGTTTTCCTTGATAATTTCATACCTTTGAAATGGTCCATCAAAGTATGAGTCACTGATATCCTTGATCCTGTTGACTGTAGACACACCATGTTCATAAGTTAGAACATTAACTTTCCGATCAACAGTGCGAGCATAATGACGAGCCTTTGCACAATCAAGGATAACTTTCTTATGATTTCTTATCAAGATATTCTGAGTACCAAGGATTTTCGCCTGTCCATCAATAAGCTGGTTTATCTGCAATTGAAGGTTAACCAGTTTGTTTTTAACTTCATTCTGAACAGGAAACAGATCCTTGACAGATTCTCCAATCCAAGAGTTATACTCTTTTCTTTCAAGCATCTTCTTCAGTATAAACTCTTGACCAGAATCACATCCTTTGAGATCATCCTCAACCACAGGGTTAACTTCTTCTTTGGGAACGATTTCCATATAACTCCTTTCTGAAGAAAAATGAAACACGTATAAGAGTTATATATGTTTGTGAATGCCCTGGCTAGAAACCCTAGAGTTCCTTGAGGATATGTGGACGTTCGTGGGCCGACCAAAAGACAAATGTCCCTAAGAGGAAATATTGCACACTGTGCAACTTTCAAAGATTCTCCATACCAAAAGGACATAGTGACAAAAGAAAAGGAAACTATAAAAGAGCATTACATCAAAAGATATACAAGCTAGAGAACAAAGAGAGATTGTGAGCGTAACAAAGAGAGAATTGTAATAGTTTTCTTTTTCATAATCTAGAGAAGATTGATCGAATTTTATATAGTGGTAAGAAAGGTTGTCGTTCACTCGGACGTTGTTATGATTTTTTTAGGATTAAATATACAAAATACTAGAAACAAAGAAATATATACAATATATTGTCACGGGATGAAGAGAGTTGCTGGGACTAGGATTTCGTCGAATTCATAACATATGGTTCAATTTATTTATTCTCAACAATTAAAGCTCAATAAATAAAATTAACATGGACTTTGATTTTGCCAAGGTAGATTCTCAAAAGATTAGTTGTATATCCTAAGCATGATGTATCAAAACATTTAAGATAAGCATACTTCATCAAATTAAATGACAACCAATTAATTCAAATCATACTTCAATTAAAATTAATGCAAAATTCTTAAAAAGAATTAAATAATTTTACCCATGTATGAAATTCGTCTTCCTCCGTCATCCCAGTGATGGGTTCTAGCTCCGCATGGTGAAAACACACTCAAAGGAATTTTTCATTGCTCAAAAAGTTGTTTGCAAAGAGAAAAGGTATAAAGCAATGCGCTTGTAACAGTTGTAATTGTTACATAACCCACTGTTACAGAGAAACACTAAGAGACTGTTGCGAATTCGAAGTTATTGTTACATAAATTCTTACAAAGATATTGAATTTGAAACTATAGGTAACGGTTTTTGCGACTGTTTTTAACTGTTGTTCTATGTTCTTCTTCTTCTTCTTCAATGGCAGCACGAGAGACAAGCTTTGCAACTCCCGCTTCTCTGCTTTATTCTAACCCCTAACTCTCCATGCCCCGTTTTACGAGATAAATACGGAAACTTCCACTTTCTTCAATTCCACGACAATTACCAGCCCTGTTTTGATAAAACAGGTCCAAATCAAACAAAGTCCAACAATAACTCTCTCGAAATCTTGCCAGAAATCTTCGCAGATGAAGGCTAACTTTCCTTGTTTTCCTTGTTTCGCTTCAAACTGATCATCCAGCCAAATTTAATCGATTCTAAATCCCATACCATCTTTGTTAGGTCAAAACAAGTCTTTCCCAAAAGTTTCAGCCATTTAGTCTCTCTAGAACACCCTAAAGTCTTGAACTTTAACTCTGGTTATTTTGAAACCAGCTTTTCCCGCCAATTTTGAATTCAAATGGGAAGAAGAAAGTTCCCCTTATCTAGACCAGGGGTGCGAATAGCAGTTGGGGCCTGTGGGTGCAAATAGTAATTGAGGTGCCCCTTAGTAATTGAGTGCCCCTTATCCAAAGCAGGGGTCCGTTTAGCAAATGTCCTCCGGGATGCGTTTAACAACTTTTTGAGCCGAATTTTCCAAAAATGTTTATTTGCCAAAAATACCTACAAACAAATTTATTAGTGATAAAATGAGTCCCAGCTAATGTAGTTATGCATTGAGTTTCCACATCCAGGATTGAACCCAATTTCATTCTTGTTGGTAAAGTGTCTTGCAGGCACTTCCAAGTAAAAAGTTTTATCCTATGTGAAGTGTTCATACTTTATAGACCTTGCCAAAATCTTTTAGTTTCAGAAGTTACTGTTCCTAAAGGATTTTGCAATTTAGCATAAAGATATTTTACAAAGAATTCACCATTTCTAGTGAGCATCCATCTCAATTTATCTTTTTTCAGTTTGCCATTGTTAGAGGTGTATAACCTGATGTTCAATATCTCAGAAACCAAAGAACTGTCAAATAAAGAGCATAGCAGATATTCATTCCACTTCTTTGTGTCTTGATTAATCAAATCAGACACGAGTGTTATAATTGGATATTCTAGTAATAGAGTTATCCATAGGTTGTTCTCTATTTGTTAACCATTTGTCTTCCCAAATGTTAATAGAGAAGTCATCCCCTACTTCCCAAAAGTTGTATTATTTATGTTTTCAATACCTTGCAGGATACATTTCCATATCCAAGAAGCTGATGATTTCTTCTTGGAGTGTAAGGCTCCTGACTTTTTGAAATATTTTCCTTTTAAAATTTGAGCCCATAAGTCATCAGGTTTGCAGACTAATCTCCAAGTTGTCCTACTGATCATGTCTTGGTTAACTTTGTTAGCCTCCTTAAAACCCACCCCCCTGGTTAATAGGTTTACACAAAAGGTTGAAAGCTTTGATATATATTCCTTTAGAGTTAGTATGTTTTCCCCACCAAAAGTCTCTTAGAATGTCATTTATTCTTTTTGTGATTTTTCTTGGTAAAACAACCCATACTAAAGATGGGCATGCTTGAGAGGATTGATTTATTTAAGACAATCTTGCTAGACTGAGATAGAACTTTTTCTAACCAATTTTTACCTTGTGCTCCATTTTTTTTAATGATATTATCAAAGGATTTTAATTTAGATCTATCTACAAAGAGAGGTACTCCCAGGTGAGTATCCTTGATGTTTATTTTTTTTCATTTTCATTAACCTGGAAATTATGCCTTGATGTTTATTATGCACTTTTTTACTGAAAAACAAACTTGTTTTTGTGAAATTTATTACCTGTCCAGAAGATACACTAAACAGATTAATGGCTTCTAAGAGATTCTTGCATCTGCCTAGGTCAGCTTTAGTAAAGAGTAGAAGCTCATCTGCAAAAAACAGATGTGAGATAAGTGGGGATTCAAGAGTTAGTTTGATGTCAGACACCTATTTCATTGCTTCCAAGTAACAAAGAAGCCTGCACTACCCCAAATTCTGGATTTAGCAACCTAGATTAGCAACAACTCTAAGGCTGTTGCTAATTCGTAACCAAGAAAAGCAGTTGCCAAACGTTAGCAACAACTTTTTTTATGTTGCGAAACTTGCGACTGCCCATTTTCTGTTGCGATTAGCAACTGCGGAGATCATAAGCATGCGATTCACATGATTCCAGGTAACACTTTGGAACTCTTTTTCCGCCCATATTTTTGACATCCTTTAGTGTATTGATATACTTCCACCCTGTTGACCCCTTGACCCCTTTGACCATTTCTACTACTTGTTTCTATCGAAGAGATAGGTTTCTCTTCTACCTCTTTCTTTTTCCTTTCTCTTCTTCCCTTCTCTCTGAGAGAAAAACTCGAAGAAAAAAGAAACTCCGACCCAGAAAAATCTTCTACCTTTTTCTTCCTCCTTTCTTCTTTCCGTATCTGATTATTCTTCTGATGATGAACTTAAGACCTGGAATGTTAATTTGTGAAGGTCAGCTTTTGATCTTATCTTAGAAAAAAAATCATTTTTTTAGATCTCGTTCTTTAGTTTAGTTTCTTTATGATTCAAGTTTCATATTTTTGCATATAATTTAACTTCGAATATCTTCATGGTTTTGTTTAGGGTATTTTGATTCATAATTTAGGGTATTTTGATTTTCCCCCCAGCAATTTAGGGTTATGATTTAGGTCTTTTTAGTTTTCTGCTAGGTATTTAGGGGTTTCTGTTGTATTGTTGAAATTCTACTGTTATGTTTAATTTCGCGTTTGATATCTAGGGTTAAGTTTAATTTAGTGTGCATATGCAAGTGTTGTTTATGTTTTGCTGGCTTTTAAAATTGTAAATTCATTGTTAAAGATGATTATTTTTAATTGTTATCTTTCAGGAAAAGATGTAGTTTTGTTGGGAGTTTGTGGGGATGAGTTTTTTCTATTTGCCCAAAGGTCTCCCTCGGTGAAAGCTGAGAACATGAATGTAAGGAGATAACTGAAATTCAAAACACACCAATGAAGTTTGCACTGGGGCGGAGCCGCACACAGAGTCCAATAGCCACTGGGATGATCAACAGTTGCGGATCAGCTTAAGTGTATGTGCAAGCGCTAGACTCAGTACAACTCAACGATCAACTTATGGAGCAAGAGAAAGTCTTCCGCTGCCAACCTCACATCTTTACGAAGTTACAGAACAATTCAAAGTTCATATCTTTGTCAGTGCTAAGCACATCCAGTAGCCACTGTTTGAGGCTTGCAAAATGAACAACTTACGGAGTCGAAAGGCACAGACCACATTCACAATGGCTGAAGCAGGCACAGTTGCAGCCTGACAAAGTATGGCATACATTGCACAAGGCACAGGTCAACATCGGTACAGGTAAAAGTTGCTTGGGTTGGTTATCATATGAGCCATGGATAGAACAACAACGCATAAAAACTTCATCATCTTTCTTTTATGAGAATTTACTAAAGTAGCATATATGTGTCCTTGTCTATATTGTTTACTAGTTGATTTTGCTATGCTTAATGGAGAAGAGCTATGGGGTTTATATAGTAGTCACAACGACGTACGAACAAGGAATATCTTTTTGAACCAATTTAAGGTAGCTTTGTTGTTATCAGTTACACTCTTTTGTCTTATAATACCTTAAATTGTCATTTAGTTTGGCATATACCATAGAGTTTGTCATTCTTGTTACGTCTCTCCATTACGGAGATACAGATCAAGCTTTTTTTACTGCAGACATTTGCAGAAATCTGTATGGTCTGCTTTTAGCATTAGAGATTGAATGGTGCAGAACAATATTTCTGTTAGGCATTATTCCCACATCACATATAGCTTTTGAGTGTGCAAAAAATATTGGACCAGAATTTGAACAAGAGATTCTCGGTTGTATCGTGTTGTCCATCAGTCGGTAGATTCTGTTGTGGGTTATCAATCTTAAGTCAGGTCAGAGTATATCGTTACTTCTTTACTTGATAAAAATATGGGTTGCTAGCTCTAGTCTAGTCGTGTAAAGATAGACAGATTAAATGTTGCTTTCTTGCTTTTTT
>NC_039364.1:187983737-188009263 GCF_003573695.1 Papaver somniferum | reverse complement strand
TTTTTTTTTTTTTTTTTTTTTTTTTTTTTTTTGCATAATTATCAGGATATCAAGAACATGGCTATGCCTTAATTCTTCAGTGTATATATATTCATTTAGAGTTTGGTGATTCAAATTTTTTGATTTTTCAAGATGCTGAGATTTTTTTAACTTACCCTTGCGATGTTCATTGGGTCTTCTCGAAATACTTTAACTTATTATTGCAAGCATTATTAGATAGGTTTCATACAAGCGTTTTGGAACTTCGCTGCTCACCTCATTCGCCACTCAAGTCTAGCTCTTGCAAACTTCGATGATACTGATTGCTGATTATTGAAAATCTCTTAAAGGTTTGTCTGCTTTTTATAATTTCTCTTTTGTCCTTTAATTTACCAGTATTCATTTAGCAGGCAATTCGTATGAAGTATTTTTCACCCAGATAGCAATCTTTCAGAATTTTCTTTGCAGGCTCTGGACATGCTTCGTGGCGGGGACTCTTCTGTAGATGCTCATGCACTAGAATCATTCGTCTAAGAGTTGCGGTTACAACATTTCAGGTGTCAAATAATGGAAATGTTGTCTCTGATCCAGTATGCAAGGTCTCTAACAACGACTAAATTTTTCATGGTAATATCAGCTATCTCCAAATAGTACACTTGCCATGATTTTAGTGAATTCTCAGACTCGTTTTTGAGTTCATCAATTACTACACTTTCACTTCCCTATTTTGCTTCTTTACCTTCGGATTAGACGAGGTTAATGTTTCTTCGAGAAATGGAAGCGTCGACTTTGACTTGAGATAGATAAGTGTGAGACTAAGATGACTATTTGAATCTTGTAGAATACATATTCTTCTTCATACACTAGGAAGATAACGCATACACACTCTTTTATCACTGCATTTACTTAAATAGGTATGAATGGAGTATCTTGTTTATCTTTTGCTTATACTATGAAGTTGCTTCTCTTTTTTATTCCTGGCATGCTTATTCTGTTGGCGCTGACATGTTTTCGTAAAACATTAGACATATTCACTCTCGAAAAAATTAGTGTTTATCAAGTTAGACATTGGGATTGTTTCACTGTTTACGAAAATAGATATGTCTGATTTTACTTGAAATCTTTTCATCGTCAGTTAAAGAAGACACCGAAAACATGGGAGGCGCATAAATTATTTAAGAAACTTCGCTGGTAAAGCCCTATGATAATTTGGTTTGGTTCAAGCTGTGGTTCTTCATCTTCTACATTTATCCTATTCCAGGTAATGTAGATTGTAACTGTAGTGATTAAATTACAAACACTAAAGTTGCTGTAAGGATTTATACTCAGTTTCCTCACAAGTTTCAGTTGGATGGCTTTTGCAGAACTGACAAAAGTATATGCTTAGCTGAAAATTAGAATAAAATCTCGCCGAGATGATCAATTCAGTTCTGGAATCAAACGTGCCATAAATAGTGGTGAACGAGAAGCACCAAATTTGACCAAGCTTGGTTCTAATTGAACTACTGAGCTTCACCCTGAATATGATTATGATGAATCCAAAGCCACTACTGTGCCACTTGCTAGTGTTATGACTAGGGTCATTTTGATCATGGTATAACAAAAACTCATCAGAAATCCCAACACTTACTCGAGTCTCATTGGTCTCAGCTAGTCTCTAGTATCTTTCAGGTATAAGCAAATCATTGGCAATATAGCATATACCTTGAATTCTAAAGTATTCTTACTTTCTTTATTTGTGATCCCTTACTATATGTATCGGTGACAGGTTCTTCATCATCTTGGTCAAGATGAGAATTCGTCCTCATCGTATGATCATCCTCTCAAAACCACAATAATTTGTTGCATTCTGATTACTCACTGTAAGAGATTGTAACATTCTGTTTCTATATGCAATCCTTAGAAGCTCAAACAAACATAGTTTCACTAGCACAATGTAAGAAACAAGAACATATTTACATATGCAATCTTTCAGTTGTACAATTTGACTCCTGATTTTCTTAACGCAACCTGTAACATGTCTTTGATGTCATGAGTTCCCTGTTTTTTATTGTATTTGGTTCCCTTTCTTTGTAGAATATCATTGAGGTTTAAACCTGTGGGAATGTGTGTGAATATAGAGTATGAGAAATATCAGATTGAATTGCTGGATATAAAATGAATCAGGGTTTTGCAGGGAACTGGGTATTGCATGATATATTGGGGGGAAATCAATTTTGACTAGGTCAACGAAGCCTTGACCTTTTTTTTGTTGTTCCAAAATAATTAGCAACGGCAGAAATGTGTTGTTAAATATGAACCGAAATAACAATATCTGTTCTACTAAAATATATCCCGGAATGACGCTAAAATTAGCAACAGAGTAGCAACAGTTTATTACTGTTTCTATATTTTAATTTCGCAATAGATTCTTGCTACTGCTGTTGCTAACCGAAATTAGCACCAGAGCTAAAGTTGTTGCAAAAAACTGCGACAGCGTGTTTAGCAACGGAATGAGTCTGTTGCAAGCCCGATAAACGTTAAATTTGGTGTAGTGCTGGAAAAAACTTTCATACAAAAAATGAAAAGATAGGGGATAAAGGATACCCCCCTGTCTAATTCCCCTGGAGGGATTAAATTCTTGCAAGGAGTTCCATTTAACAAAACAGAGATAGAAGAGGTTGAGATACACTGAAAAATCAAGTCACACCACTGTTTAGAGAAACCAAAAAATTGTAAGGTTTTTATCATGAAATTTCAATTTACTATGTCAAATGCCTTTGACATGTCTATCTTAGCTCATATGTTGTGTTAGAGCACTGCTCGGTCAAACTCGCATGCATTGCTATCTCAAGCATATTTGTCAATGTTAGTGATCAAAACTATAAGTCTTGATTTCTAGTCTGTTATAGCTAAGTCTCAGACTAGGATAGTAAGTGCAGTTGAGCTCAAGGACTTCATGGCGATTCATCATACAAGTAGAAGATCTACTCAAGGAACCGGTGGAACTTCTCGACAAAAAGGTATGTGGAGACTTGAACTTATATGTCACTCGAAAGTCTATCTATTCTATCTCCTACCCTTTGAGACAAAAGTTGTATGCTATATATATAGACTAGATCATACACATTTGGTATTTCGATCCGAGTATACCTCGCCTATCTATATCTCGAAATATGTTTCGGTAAGCTTTTCGCTTCGACCAAGTTTATCTTTACCTAGTGACGAAGTCATGAATGTTTCAATCACTTTGAAAATTGCTTTGACGAGAAATAGTGTAACAACTGTATAACGTCCTCTAAGAATGTTTCAATGATTGGAATGAGAGTTTAGATTACATAACCAATGGATTCCTTGAACCGAAGTTTTCGAACTTTGTTGATCAAGTGAACCGGAAGTATGGCAAGTGCCAAGTCCGCGAACTGCCGAAGTTCTCAAACCCAAGAATTTCTGCTGGAGTTGACAAACTACTTACGTGAGCCAAGTCCGCGAACCCAGTCCGCGAACCGGCGTAGTTCTTGAACCCGAGAATTTCTGCTGGATTTTGTAAACTCTATCCGGTGTCTTAAGTCCGCGAACCTAGTCTGCTAACTTGAGAAGGTTATATATCTAAACATGATTTCTGAACTTAATCTTAAAAGACCAAGGAATGCATTTTCAAACCGTGGATATTAAAGTTCATGAACCGATTCAAGTGAATCAAATTATATTTGCTTCAATTGTGTCTCGTGTAGTTACATAAGATTTCCTTGCAATTGAACAACTCTCTTAACTAGTTCATTTGAGTCAATTGAACTAGTTATGGTGAAGAAGAACATGGTTGGTATGAAACGCTCATATGGTTAACCTCTTTGGGTAGACTATTGTTGAACCAACAATGTACACGTTTGGGTGCGGTTAACAAACCTAGAAGCGTACAGTCATTTATGTATGACAAGCTAAGTTTTCGATCTAACGGTTGAGAAATATTAGCTTGAATCTAAATCAGGTTTTCATATAACGGTGAATATTGATTGCTTTGTAACCAAGGCGAAACCCTGATTTGAAGACTATATAAAGGAGACATTTAGCATTGAGAAAACTAATCCCCACACATCCGTGTGATACTAGTTTCTCTGCTAGAGTCGTTTCTCCTTTAACCTTGGGTTTTCTTCTTCTAAAACCAGGTTAACGACTTAAAGACTTCATTGGGATTGTGAAGCCAGACCGATACTACTTTTATCGTAGTTGTGTGATCTGATCTTGCATCTTCTATCGTAATAGCACAATTATATTGATTGGCTAGATATCGTGAGAGTTCTCCGATAGGCAAGATATAAAAAGTAATCACAAACACCTTCGTCTCATCGTTTGTGATTCCACGACATCTTGTTTCGATACTATACGATTAAGATTATTGTGAGGTGATTGATTAATCTAGGCTGTTCTTCGGGAATATAAGACTGGATTATCAATTGGTTCCTGTTCACCTTGGTTATTATCAAAAGACGGAACAAAAACTTTTAGGGTTTTTCTGTGGGAGAGATTGATCCTTTGATTGACTTGTCTGTGTGAAACAGATTTGTTTATTGTTAAAGCCTGCGATTTTGGGTCGTAGCAACTCTTAGTTGTGGGTGAGATCAGATAAGGGAATCAAGTGCGCAGTATCCTTCTGGGATCAAAGGCGTAGGGAGTACAATTGTACCTTGGATCAGTGGGAGACTGATTGGGGTTCAACTATAGTCCAGTTTGAAGTTAGCTTGGAGTAGGCTAGTGTCTGTAGCGGCTTAATACAGTGTGTATTCAATCTGGACTAGGTCCCGGGGTTTTTCTGCATTTGCGGTTTCCTCGTTAACAAAATTCTGGTGTCTGTGTTATTTCTATTTCCGCATTATATTTGTTTATATAATTGAAATAATACAGGTTGTGCGTTTGAATCAATCAATTTGAAATCCGACCTTTGGTTGTTGATTGATATTGATTGATCCTTGGACATTGGTCTTTGGTACCGTCCAAGTTATTCCTTGTGTTTGATTATAGACTCGCTGATTTCTATTAGCTTGAGTGAATCAAAACAAGAGAGAGATATTAACTCCTTGAGATACTTTTACCTAGATTGAGTCTGACTGTCTAGTTGATTCTCTAGAAAGTGTTTCGGAGTTAGTCCATACAGATTGCTAAGCGAAATATTGGGTGGTGTTGTTATACCCCCGCTTTTTCATGTTGCCTATTTTTTTTTTTCCTTCATAGAATGGACAATCTCATGAGTAACAATAATGTTGTCTGAGATATGTATAGAAGAGAGGAAAGCAGATTGCAGAGGAGAAATAATTTTTTCCAAAGTTTTTTTTTAATTTGTTAGCCAACGACTTAGCCATCACTTTGTAAGGGGTGTTGCAGAGACCAATTGGCCTAAAATCAGCTGGAGATTTTGGAGTTTTAATCTTAGTTATTGATGGAGCTGTCCATTTCTAAAAAAATCTTGAACTACTGCTACCATTTGAGGTCCACCAATTTCCCAATTATGTTTGAAAAAACTCACTGGGAACCCGTCTGGCCCAGCGGCTTTGTTTGGTTTTAATTTTTTTACAACATCCCAGATTTCAGCTGCGGTTGTGGTGACTGTTAACAATATATTCTCTTCTAAAGAAATGAAAGGTTGCACATGTTTGAAAATTTCATTTTCTACATTGTTAAAAGTTTCAGAGAAGAGTTCAGAAAAGTAGGATGTCAAGACATCCTCTGTTTCCTTCCTAGAAGACACTACATTATTATTCTTATCTTGTAAACAATCGATATTGTTTATTTTCCTTCTCTTTAAAGTAGTCATATGAAAGAATTTTGTGTTTCCTCCTCCTAAAACAATTGTATATTGTATATAGATTGTTGTTTTGCTATTTCTTCCTGGGTATCATATAGTGATTCAAGTTCTAGAATCTTTTTGTTTAAAAGTTCAGTATTAGTAGCTTCCATAGGTTTAGCTGAAATATATTCTATTTGTTTTAGAAGTGTTTTTATTTTTTTATTCGATTTTCCAAAAACATTTTTCATCCAGAGACTTAGATTTCACCTAACATGGATATGTTTGTGAGTAAATCTGAAGCAGGATAAGTATTATTATTTTTCCAAGATTATCTTATGACTTCTAAACATAAAGTTTCTTTAAGCCACGTGTCATAGAACTTAAACATATGTGTTATATTAAGAGTACCATGGACTTAAGAGTTAAACAAATAGGTCCATGAAAAAAAAAACATGAAAACACCGAGGGTATCAAATTACACCACCAACCTTTTCGTAGGAAATATGTATGGACAAATTCAACACAACTCCGAGAGTTAATAGTCAATCAAGGAAAGTGTCTAGAGTGATATCTCTATCTCTCTTGCGATTAGAACATTTACAGAATTGAATTCGTGAACCTAATTACAAAGAGAGTTCTTGGACGGTACCAAAGACCAATATCCAAGGATCAATCAAGTCGTATCCAACAAACTAGGTCGCACGTATCTACTCTGATTGATCAATGCACAACCTATGATATTTCAATTATAAAGATAAACAATATAATGCGGAAAAAAAATAACACAGACACCAGAAATTTTGTTAACAAAGAAACCACAAATGCAGAAAAACCCCGGTACCTAGTCCAGATTGAACACCAAATTGTATTAAGCCGCTACAGACAATATCCTACTACCAATAAACTTCGGTATGGAATGTAGTTGAGCCTGAACTAAGTCTCCCACTGATCCAGGTACAGTCGCGCTCCTTACTCCTCTTGATTCCCAGCAGGACTCCGCACAATTGATTGCCTTAGATGATTTCACACCAACTAAGAGTTTTTTCAACTCAATTGAAGACTTTAAACCAAATCTTCCTCTTACAGATTAAGCCTATAATTGATTTCCTGATTACGATCGAAACGAATGATCAAATCAAATGTAAGATCAAGGTGATGGAAATCGATAACAACTTGACAAAGTCTGGCTATCCTCAAAATTCGGACTTATGCAACCCGAAGTGCAGCCTAGATTATTATTCACCTCACAAGTATAAAACTTGCGGAATCAAAAAGTTGAGGCAAATTGAACTTTGTGATTTCTATCTATCTTGTTCAAGTGATAAATCAACAATCGAACAAGATCAGGATACTCAAGTTATCAAGATAAAAGATAACTCGACCTGGCTTCACGAATCCCAACGAAGTCTTTGATAGTCGCTAAACTCCAAAAACGTTTATGGAGAGGACGACTGTAGATACAACTAGGACACACCAAAAAATAGTGTCAGGATTCAAAGATCCCAGTTGCCAAAAGTTCCCCTTATATAGACATTCAAAGCATAGGTTGCTTTAGGTTTAAGCTAAGATAACTTTGGAACCAAGCAAACAATATTCACCGTTATATGAAAACTTTGAATCTTATTCACATAAATAAGATATACACTCTGGTTAGGTAAACCATAATCGAATCGTGTACAAAGACTATGTCCAACATGGTTAGCCGAAACTAGCCGGTATAAACTTAAAAGCTTAACACTCATTTTCGTGAACACAAAGACATTGATCTTGAGTTACAATCATGTGATCAAATAAGTCTAGTGTTTTTAGAGAATTGATCAAATGCAAATCATCTCATAGAAATACATTAATCGCATTTGAACACAATCAACATAGTTGGCAAATGCACAAAGTACAAATACATAAGTCGTTCGTGAATCGACTAAGTCATGGTACGTGGACCGGTTTGCAAACTTATAAGCTAAACCGAGTTTCGGGGTTAACAGAACATTTTCAGTTCACGTACCAGTTTGTAAACTTAGGTGCAAAACTGAGGGTTCCGGAGTTGACATAACTTTGTCAATTTGCGAACCGGTTTGGAAACCTTAAGACTTTACCGGTTCTGGAGTTCACATAACCTTTTCAGTTTGCGTACCGGTTTGGTTACTTAACTGGTTCTAGAAAATAGAACTGTATTGGTTCGCATACCAGTTTGGATACTTAAACCCGGTTCCCTTACCACAATTCCAAAATGGTTTGTATACGAATATACATACCTATCCGGATCATGAAACAAACAGATTTTCCCATGATGTGCATACGAGTATGCCTTTCACAAATCTATAAGTCGATATATAGCTACTCTGCTAAGTGTAAGAATACATGTAATACGACTTCAGACGTATAACCGTTTTCCCAGTTTGTAAGACTGCTAACACTGTCTTGTATTTCAAATATAGTAGTTCTATATTTCTCTAAATCAATTCGAAATATTCCCGAATAACGTCAATGACATATATCACTATTTCAGACTATTTATTGCATCTTATTTTTTGGTGTAACAAGATCTATAATTTCAAGATAATGTTGATTATTAGTATATTGATTATGGATATAAATTCCTTATGAAGAGATTAAAAGAATCAATTAATGTTAAAATAGGGAGGTTATTGCTATTTGTAACTGGCCCAAGTTCGGACAATAATTTGGCAGCCAATTATTTTCATAACCGGCTTGTAACTCAGCTGGTTTCATGTGCTCCACAGAGGTTTCATGCGCTCCAGGAGGTTCCACGTTCGAGTCCCAGATGACGCAATAGTACAGAGTTTGACATGGACGGTAAAGTTAGCTTGCCCCCTTGCGACGACCATAGCCACACTATCCGCTTCGGCTTCCTCGGCTTGGTTCCTCATGAGGCTCGTTGGTAGGCTAGCACGACAACCTATTCAACTAATGTAGTAGTACGCTACTTGGAGCTTAGCTTGTTAGGCTTCCAATTAGTTAAATAGGTAATAAATTCTAATATCTTTATTTATTTATTTTTTTTAAAAAAGGAGTAATATGTAAAGGTTGCTAGATCAATGTAGTCGATCTGGGCCATCTCGGCCGAGATCTCGGCGGAATTTCCGTGTTCGGATAAGAGGGTGGGGAAAGTTAGGATCTCGGTAGAACGAAATTGGGACGGAAATCTCGGCTGTCTCGGCCGAGAACAAGCCGAGATGAGTCATCCGAGATGAGGATCGTTCTGTAATTTCAGTGCAATTAAATCCCTAAAAGCCTAGAAACTCGTATTTTTCATCGCCTCTCTCTCAGATTCATCCCACCATGTGTATTTCATAATCTTGGTAGAGCTTCCGTGTTCAGTCCGTATCATACAGTAATCGAGGTACGTGATTAGCCTGTAACTCCATCACCATCTTTCTTAAAATGGCAAGATAATTTAGGGTTTAGGTAGTTTTTTAATTATGATCAAAAAAGAACCAATGTTTTTGAGTTTTAATGTTGATGTATGTCTTGGGTTTTCTATGAATTGTATTTTATTAATTTGGATTATTAACTTTCTCCAATTTGAAGAATTATCATGATTTTGGTTTTGCTTTTAGGGTGAGATAGAATTCAGGTGTGAATTGTATGCTTACTGATTTTTGTAAGGTACTGACATAGTTCAATATGTGTGATTTTTTCCATGAATTTTTAAAAACCCAACCTTTTTTATCAACAGTACGGGAATAAAAGCAGTGGGGGTGATAATTTTATAGTTTCATGCCATGATTGGTTAAGTATCCGCAATTTGGTTTTGCATTTATATATTGCATGCAGCTGATATGCACTCCCGTATTGTTTCTCCGGACCAATTTGTAAGTTCATTTTCAGGGGTGCTCTTTTACGGTACCTGGTAGATTTGGGCACATAAGTTCTGACTGACCTGTCTTCATTTGGTATGATGCAGGCGCCTTTCGTGACAGAGGAAGCACATAATAAGTTGTTCGAGAATGTTATTAGAGTGCTCTGCAATGGTAATTATTGTGAATTAATGGCTCAAAGCAAGTTTTGTTTGTGCCCAAGTGGTTCAGAGTCAATGAAGTGTTTTCGATAACATTTTAGGATCAGTGAAGTGTTTCTGCTATTGTATTTTCTTAATGAATATTTGTTTCTTTTGGTGAATTTGATAGTATTTCATTATATCTTTAACATATGTATTAATTATATGTATAAAAATTGGAACCGAGAGTACACCGAGATTTGAAAACGGAATCTCCCCGAGACAACGTTGGACCAGTGTCTCGTTCGGGACCGAAACAAACCGGAATCCGAAATCAATTACATTGTGCTAGATTAATATATGAAATCTATCTTACAAAAACAAATAGTTTTTCCCCAATCCAACGACGTGAAATAGATCTTCTAAAGCTATTTCAGGAAAATGCATGAGATAAATCGTGGCCCACGATGCACCCTCGTTCAACGCCCTAATCCAACGTCTCAGATTTGCTTTGACCAGGTTTATGGTTTCACTTCGACTTCTTCTTCTCTCTTCAAATTTTCATACGTTTTTTCAGTATTCAATTTTCATACGTTATGCACATTAAAGATCCCCATTACCATTTACAAGCACCATAATTTTTGGAATTCAATCCCGGGTATTCCAATTACCATAAATAAATAGAGATCTCCGTCGATTGATCATCTTCGAAGTTTTCCTGTTTGTCAGTGGTTTTTCTTTATTTTTTGATGTATTGTTGCAGAAGATTTTTTTTTTGAAAGAGGACAGAATGAGAAAGCATCCATCTCAGGTAAATCATGTTGATCAACACTGACCTTTTGTTGGTCAGTTTTAAATGGCATGTGATTGTTCTATTGAATGATAATGTTGCTGAAGAAATATTGTTGAACGATTGTTGGGTAACACTGTAGCAGGTTGTACCTTTGATGATTGTTGATGTACTGTTGCAGATTTTTGTTTGTGGAGGATATATTGAGAAAAGTGCCAACATCCGTCTCAAGTAAATGTGAAGCCATGTCGGGTTTATAATTTCAATTTTATATATAGGTTTTGGCTGCAATCTAAAGAGGCGAGAAAGAACGTTTTATCATTCTAAAATTTTGGTTAATTATTTGTTTTATGCTCTGATATACTCAGGTCTGCTACAAATCGAAAATGCTGAGGTATCAATTGAGTTTTATTTTGGAGATTTTGTTTTCAGAGAATTTGTGCTACCATTGATGCTTAACTAATGCAACTAGCAGATTTTGTTTTCAGAGATCTTGGGACCCTTACAAGTGATCCATGAGTGACAGTTAAATGAGATCCCAAACAAAACTAAGGAAAACTGTATTGGGCTTGAAAATCCTCTTCGATTAGAGTCACCACGATATAAGTAGCCTACTCTGTGGGAATCGTCCAAATCCCTGTATGCACCATCCTCAGATTCAATTGGAAGTAATACCAACTGTAACACCATATAGGGTTGGACGTAGATATGCAATTTAATTTCAGAGTAGACCAAAATGATCTTCAACATTATCACTATATTTCGCCACTATCTACAGTTCTCCATCTAACCTTTTTTTTAACTTCATAGATCGCAGTTGGAAAACAAATTGGATTATTCGATTCTTTGTGTGGAAAAGCCTCACATCCCAGTAATAGGTAATGGTTCATCTTCAAATTTTGTTCTCGGAGTAAACACCTCTCTTCAAAGAGATGGTAATATTGGTTTCTTAAAAGTGTACCCTCTTCTAGAAAGTAGTTATGACATGCTAATGCGGGAAATAAATGTATGGGCTGTAGTTGGAGCCTTATCTGGTAATCTCATTTTTTATCACATAGCAATATAGCACAAATCTGGGAACTCACTACACATTTTCGATTTGAAGTTCTGGAAGTGGAAGTTCACCCTTGGGGTTCTCTTATTATGCCGTTGATTTTGATGATTTTGTTGTTTTTGGTTTATTATGCACAAGGTCCGGAGAGTCCAGGTTCTGGAAGTCATAAAAGTGAAGTAAAAATTGCACGTTCTGATGGTTGTGAACAAGATATATGCTCAGTATCTTGGCATTGCTATTGGTTTTTATGCTCGGTAGATAGCAGTGAGAATGAATTCGATTACTATTGTACACAATTTTTTGACAGAAGGAATTGTGTCCATTAAAGGTGCTGCGGGATTTGGTTGGCTGCATCTGAGGAGCGAATCTTCATTGGTCAGACTTAGTGGGAGAATGGGTCTGTGACGGCACTATTGTACACAATTTGCAATGTTGCAACTCAGTTTAGAATTTAAAAGAAGTGTCTCTGACGCATATCTGATCGGAACCAGTACTAGGCATGTAGGAACTGGAGGTCTCTTATTGATATGAATGTCTTGCCATCATATCACCTTAATTGTTTTTTTTTTCCAACCACAACAGTGAACTGTACATGCAAATTTATTATCCCAGCAGGAAAACTCAACAGTGAACTGTATATGCAAATTTTGATATGTTGTTTTTTCAACCACAACAGTGAACTGTATATGCAATTTTTTTAACAAACCATCCTATACTGTTGTCTGTTGATTTTGGTCTTTACTTAATTAGGCATCCTTGAGTCAGTTAAACAAAATCCATTGTGTGCGCATTTAAGTTCCAATGGACCTTTATTTTGAGTATGTAATCCTACATCTACGATACGTTCTCTTGACTTTGCAGGCTCAATTTTTCAAGTTCAAAGTATTGTTGTGTTCCTTTGATTACAAGATGTTATATAAATTCCACTTTATCATCCCGTTATAATAAAATGACTGTGAATCCAGCTAAATCAAGGAGGTTGAAGCAGATAGTGGAGGTTAAGGTTCAAGTTTGCAACTTCCATATTTTTGTTGGATTTTTTTAGGTTGATTTTAATCTAGGTGTTTGACTGTACATTGAAATTTCAATATTGCGTAAATCTGTTTATGTAAAATAGCTATATTGTCTCCCACAATTCTCATTATGAGATTCATTTGTGTCCTCGAGATGATCATAGAATACACGGTAGTGTTCACAAAGAACTCCATTTGAGAGATGATTCAATTAGACAAACCTCAAGTCATTTGTACGTTAACCCACAAAAAAGATTGGTTGTATGGTTTTCAAAATTGTGATCTGGGATTTAGTAGGAAAAGTTGTAAGCACCCACATTGAAGTAAATGGGGGCATAGGAAGAGCATGAATATCCCATACAAGTTTAAGATATTCCAACATCATGAATAGCGTACCATCGGATCCAAAACCCCACTGCCCAACCAATCAAGTGAACCAATTAGGCTAAAGATTTTCTATTTTCCCTCTTCATGTATCCACAACCAAAATAATTTGGATTTGGTTTAACCTGATAAGAGTACTCGGACGGCTAAGATAGGTAATGACAGTTGATAGATGCATTTATGTGTCTAATTTGTCCTCACAGTTTCGTATATTGTTAGTACTCGTTTTCGTCCTTATTATGGTGTTTTGTGTGTTTGTAGGTATTTTTTGGAAATAAACAATCTTGGAAAAATCGGCTCGAAAAGTTGTCCGGGCACCCCAGAGGACATTTGCTATTCGGACTCTCGGATTGGATAAGGGGCACTCACTTACTAAGGGGCACACTAACCGCTATTTGCACCCCAAGACACCCCAGTTGCTAAAGGGACCCCTAGTCTGGTTATGGGGGCACCCTTCTTCTTCACGTTTAAAGAATTTTTGGCGGGAAATGAATTATCAACGACGGAATTTCCTGGGAGAGAATTGGATGTGTTCTTTGCATTTTTCTCGGAGATTTTAATTGAGTTGACCCTGTTTCACCTAAACAGGGATTGTATGGAGTTTTGTTTCGAAAAAATAGCAAAGTCCACGTAGTTTTGATAATTCAGAGAAACTTCATTCAAGGGGGAGATTATCACGGATATTTGGATGATTCGGGAGAAGATTTTCTTCTTCAGTCAACATGTTTGATCTGTTAAGCCAATATAATCAATGAATCCAGCTCAGTACACTCGGGTGAGAAGAAAAAAGAAGTTACGTGGACTTGAAGAACAAGGCACGTACATGGGTTATTCTCGAGATTTTCAGAGTTATTTTTGGAGATTCTGCGTGTGGCTGGAGGGACTTGAAGTCGTGTTGATTGTTTACTGAGTGTGTTGGAGTATTTCAAAACCATGCAGACGCGTGATGGAGCTAAAGAAGGAAGATTATTCTCATAACATACCGGGAAAAATAAACACAATTATTACGGGATTATTCACATTCAGTGAGGAATATCCCGGTGTTGTTGGGTATAAATAAGTCAGCAGGGTTGAAGAGAAGGGGTATGGAGAGTTAGGGGTTAGAACAGAGAGTTTGGGAGAATTACAGAGCACCAGAGAGTCGAGAAGATCAAATTGCAGAAACTCAATTTCTGCTGCTGCAAAGATGAAGAACACGAATAACAGACTTACCAGGACAGTCGTTTTCCAACAGTGACAACGACACTTAGTCGTGGGTCGTATAACTACAGTAACAACGACAGTTCTCATTTATCGGTCTCTGTAACAGCTGGTTTGTAACAGAAATAAGTGTTACAAACCCGATTTTTAATATTTTCTCTCCATTCCATCATTTGTACACCACCTTGGAGCAATAATAATGATTTTTGAGCGTGTTTCCAACATGATGAGCGGCTAATTCTCTCACAACCAAGGCAATGAGGAAGCTATTTACGCATGAATAGTTGGTAATTATTTATTTTCTCTAATTTATAAATTATAATTCACTCAATCACTGCTTTTGCAGAGTTTTTAATTGTTTGCAAAATTTTCTTCATTAGTTGTGATTCAATTAGATAGGTTATGCTTTGTTTAGATAATCTATGCTTAGGGGATACAATTAATTTTTGAGAATTTGCCTGATTATTTGTGAATTAAGAAATAAGATACTTAAAAGATAATTAGAGTTTTGAATTATTTACCATAATTTATTCATGTGTAATAGTGGAATCAGTGTCTTGGTTGTTCCTAATATCTTGATATCACTTTATTTGAGTTTGCTATATTTTTAGTTTAAGAATTAAATCTAGAATCTTTTTATTTCACAAGTCTTATGAACCTTTTTACTACAACATTATTGAGTCACATCAATTTTTGGCGCCGCCGACGCGGACTTGTCTTTAGGCTAGAGTTTTTAGATTTTTTTTTTCTTTTTTAGGTTTTTATTTTTATTTTTCTTTTTTTTTGTTCTTCTTTACGTTTTTAGGTTTTTGTCTTTTCCTTACAGAATTTGGAATTTGGAGCGAAAGAAAATTTTGCCAAAGCTTTTGGTGAATACTTAAAGACTTGGAGTAAAAGGCAAAGCGAAAGGAGCGAAAGAAGAAGATTTTTTTTTTTGTTGGTTTTTTTTATAAAAAAAGAGAGAAAAAAAAAGAGAGACATTTTTAATTTTTTTTATTTTTAGACTTTCCTTTTCCCTTGTACTTTATTTTTTTGGACTTTGGACTGTAAACTTTGGGACATTTGTTTTTAAACCCTACGGAAAGGTAGTTTAAATATTAAACTGTTTGCATAGAAGGACGGTGATTACGATATCACCTCGGCCCCTCGGGTTCGTACATGACATAGGAGTCGTGGCCCGAGTCGACTACAACGGTTCATCCCCCGTCTGGAACGGGAGGTAAGTTTGTCGAAACACTCGCGAATCCCCTGCTAGCGAGTTACTGTAATCCTTCGTTTGCATATATGTAGAGGAACTGAATACGGCTGCTTTAATTTCCTACTAAATGGCAAGGACTGGCCATACAAGATAAGGGTTCGGATTTCATCACCGTTCTCTTCTTGCCCGCCTTAGGAAAACGATACTTATCGCGAACCTAAGCTTTAAAATTTGGAATATAACGAGACCTATAGGGTAACAAGCTTAGTAGGAAAGTCGTTCGAAAAATATTGGTTACCCTTTTAAGCATACTTCGAAATCATGATGGTTTCTGTGAGTTGAATGCGTGACTGGGCCGCCTTGTAATACCGGTGAGGCCTTGGGTATCAAAGCTCCACTGAGCTTCCCTCGCCTCTATTCAACTTACTTTGACTCGGATTGATTCCAGAGGGGTTTGCTTAAATTGTAACGAATTCCCTTTCGAAGGATTAGAAGCTGGTCTAGAAAAAATCTAAGTGGAGCCATCATGCTTTTTGTTTGATAGAAATCAGTGGGTTTGCTGTGGTGGAGTCAGCCTTGTTTGTGTTTGCTTATATATTCCCTTCCTTTTAGGATTTTTCTTTGTATTTTTGTTTTTCTAGTGTATGCCCGAGGTCATTAGAGAGCGGGCTTGGAAAAGAAACACTCTAGGTCGTTTGATTAGTGACAAACCTAGTAGTTCTTCTTGTGAAGGCGGGGAGCTCGAAGACTCTTCTTTTGAGAGCCCTGTCTTTGGAAATTTCAGCTTTGAAAACTTGACAATTAGTGAAGAAAGTACTCCTAGTCCTTTGGTAGTGCCAGAAATGGCAACTTTTAAATCTTTGTTAAACCCAACTAGGACCTCTCGTCCGTCTTGTATCAAGTTAGCTGAAACCGAGGCAAATTATGAACTGAAACCTTGGACTTTACAAATGCTCCCAATGTTTTTAGGAAAAGAGAATGAGAACCCCTATTTTCATGTTAGGGAATTTGAAGAAGTTTGTAGCACTCTGAAAATTAAAAACCTAAGTGATGATGCGTTGAAACTTAGGTTATTCCCCTTTTTCTCAAAAGATAAAGCCAAATCTTGGCTGTATAGTTTGGCCTCTGAGTAAATTGAAACCTATGACCAACTTACTTCTGCCTTTATACATAAGTTTTTCCCAAGGCATAAAACATCGTCTATTAGGACACAAATCTGTACTTTTGCCCAACAATAGGGAGAATCTTTATATAGGTACTTAGAAAGGTTCAATGACTTGATATCTTAATGTCCTCATCATGGTTTGGAGAAGGTTAGGTTAGTTCAGATCCTCTACGAGGGTTTAGATTATTCAACAACAACCATGGTTGAGTCCTTATGCACAGGTGGGTTTGAGAATAAAACTGTTGATGAAGCGATGACATTTTTGAATGAAATCGCCGATAAGACCCAACAATGGGAAAATAGTAGGGAACCCCAGAAAACAATTCTTCTAAGTAGAGGAAATGTTAATAGGGTAGAAGGAACTTATGAGTCAGATGCCAAAATAGCAGCTATAGCCAAAAAGTTAAAAGCCTTAGAATTAGGTCATTCTAGTGGTAGTAGTGGAAGAAAAGAGCCTTTTTGGGAAGGCCTTGCTGTTGAAGAGCAAGCCAATGCTCTTTATAACAACACTAGGTTTGATAACCAACAAAAGTTTGACCCATATTCAGAAACCTACAACCCTGGCTGAAGAAACCATCCAAACCTTTCTTGGTCCAAGGGCCAGAATCAAGGTCAGTCTAGTAATGCTCAGGTTCCCCAAGGTTTTGGCTATACTAAGAATCCTTCAGCTCCGGCACAGTTTCAGAACCCTTCAGATAAGAAGATTATGAGTTTAGAAGAGTCTCTTGGTTTGTTAACTCGTAATACTGTGCAGTTTCAGCAATCTGTTTCTCAAGGTTTAGAAGAAAATAAGAGAATAGGTCAGGCTAACTCTCAGGCTATTTCCGAGTTGAAAAACCAGGTTAGTCAGATAAATGAGTCTTTAAGAGAAAGAGGTAAGTTTCCTAGTCAGACTCAACCCAACCCTAGAGGAATTAATGAAATAGGTGAAAGACCATCTGATCATGTGAATGCTATTAAAACCCTTAGGAGTGGTAGAGTGATAGACAACAAGGTTTCCATGCATGATAGTGAACATCCTGTAGTTCACCCTTCTGAGCCAGAAAATGAGGAGACTGATAGAGTCTCTAAAGAGACCAATGAGGGTCCTGTTGAGCCCGGCTTTGTTCCCAGAGCCCCGTTCCCCCAGCTGCTAGTTCCAACTAAGAGGGAGTCCAACTTTAATGATATATTGGAGGTTTTTAAGGAGGTAACTATCAACCTACCATTGTTGGACGCAATTAAGCAGATTCCCGCTTATGCCAAGTTTCTTAAGGACTTGTGTACACGAAAGCGTAAGCTTAGTGTCCAAAAGAAATCCTTCCTATCTAGTCACGTGAGTTCCATTATTCATAATACCATTACTCCTAAGTATAAAGACCCAGGGTCCCCTACCATTTCTTGCACAATAGGTAAATACCGTGTTGAGAAAGATCTGCTTGACTTAGGAGCCAGTGTGAATTTACTTCCATACCATGTGTACCTCAAGCTAGGACTTGGTGATATGAAACCTACCCAGATGACACTTCAGTTAGCTGATAGGTCCCTTAAAATTCCTCGTGGTGTGATCGAGGATGTTCTTATTGAGGTCGACAAGTTTATTTATCCAGTGGATTTTGTTATCCTAGATACCCAACCTGTCCCTAACCCAGAGAACCAGATACCAGTGATTTTAGGTCGCCCATTTTTAGCAACATCCAATGCGATCATTAATTGTCGAACTGGCATTATGAATTTGTCTTTTGGTAATATGACTATTGAGCTGAACGTCTTTCATATTAGTAAGCTACCCTCTGAACTAGATGACTCGAGCATAGAAGAGGTAAACATGATAGGAACATTAGTCGAGGAGTCATTACCAAACACTTTGTTAGAAGATCCGTTAGAGAAATGCCTAGCTCACTTTGGGATTGATTTCGATGATGATAATGTGATTAATGAGGTGAATGCTTTGTTAGATTCAACCCCTTTGTTAGACACTAGTAACGGATGGAAACCTAAGTTCGAACCACTACCGTTTTCTAAGTCTACCCTAGTTCCTTCGTTAGAAGAGCCTCCTAAGTTGGACCTAAAACCATTGCCAGATACCCTGAAGTATGTGTTTTTAGGCCCGTCTGAGACTTTACCTGTGATTGTTGCTTCCGACTTGGATAGTTATCAGGAAAGTAGGCTAGTGACCGTCCTTCAAAACAATAAGGAAACTTTAGGGTGGACCATAGCAGACATTAAGGGTATAAGTCCTACTGTTTGTATGCATCAGATCTATTTAGAGGAAGGTACCAAACCTTCTAGGGAGATGCAACGTCGACTAAACCCTAATATGAAAGAGGTAGTTCGAACCGAGGTTCTTAAGCTGTTAGATGCAGGCATTTTCTACCCCATTTCAGACAGTAAGTGGGTCAGCCCCGTTCAGGTTGTTCCTAAGAAATCCGATATTACTGTAGTCCAGAATGATAACAATGAGTTAATCCCGACCCGAGTGACCACGGTTTGGCGTGTTTGTATTGACTATAGGAAATTGAAAAAGGTCACTAGGAAGGACCACTTTCCCCTTCCCTTCATCGACCAGATGCTAGAGAGATCAGCTGGACATAGTCACTACTGCTTTTTAGATGGCTACTCTGGATATAATCAGATCGTTATTTCCCCAGAAGACCATGATAAAACCACTTTTACCTGTCCCTTTGGTACTTTGCGTATAGACGCATTCCTTTCGGGATTTGTAATGCCCCTGCGACTTTTCAGCGTTGCATGATGAGCATATTTTCTGACATGGTAGAACGGTTCTTAGAGGTCTTTATGGATGATTTTTCAGTGTTTGGTTCGTCTTTCGATGAGTGCTTGCATCATTTGTCATTAGTGTTGACTAGGTGTAAGGAAAAGAATCTAGTGCTTAATTGGGAGAAATGTCATTTCATGGTTCGATCAGGAATTGTTTTAGGGCATATCGTATATTCTAAGGGTATAGAGGTAGATAAAGCCAAAGTTGACCTTATCAAGACTTTACAGGTCCCAAAAACCGTAAGAGATATTAGGTCATTCTTAGGGCATGCAGGTTTTTATCGTCGATTCATTAAGGATTTTAGCTTGATTTCTAGACCTCTTTGCAATTTGCTTGCAAAAGATGTTAAGTTTGTCTTTGATGATGCTTGTTCAGAGGCTTTTGAGAAGCTCAAGAATTTACTCACTACCGCCCCTATAGTCCAGGCACCCAACCAGAACTTACCCTTTGAGATCATGTGTGATGCTTCAGATTATGCTATTGGTGTTGTGCTAGGTCAGCGAGAAAACAAATTACTTCATGTGATTTACTATGCTAGCAAAACTCTGAATGATGCCCAGTTGAACTATACCACTACCGAGAAGGAACTGTTAGCCATTGTGTTTGCCTTAGACAAGTTTAGACCTTATCTCTTAGGTTCTAAGATCGTCATATATACTGATCATGCTGATTTGAAATATATTTTGTTTAAGAAGGATACAAAACCTAGATTGATTAGGTGGATCCTTTTGTTGCAAGAGTTGTCTCCGGACATTAGAGACAAAAAGGGTGCAGAAAATGTAGTAGCAGACCACTTGTCTAGACTAGTTGTTGATTCCCCTGATGATTCCCTTCCTATAAGGGATAGTTTTCCTGATGAACAACTTTTCTTTGTTACCCAAGCACCTTGGTATGCGAATATAGTGAATTATCTTGTTACAGGTCGAATGCCCCAACATTGGGGTAAACAAGATCGTTCTAGGTTTTTAGCCGAGGTTAAGCACTTCTTTTGGGATGATCTTTATTTGTTTAAGTATTGTCCAGACCATATTATTAGGAGATGTATACCTGAGAGTGACCAGTCCAGTATTATTTCCTTTTGTCATGATCATGCTTGTGGGGGTCACTTTAGTGCTAAGAAGTCTGCTGCTTAGATATTGCAGTGTGGATTCTGTTGGCCTTCGTTGTTTAAAGACTCCCATAGTTACTGTGTTACTTGTGAACGTTACCAGAAATTAGGAACCATTTCCCGTAGGAACATGATGCCCTTGAACCCGATTCTAATTGTTGAGGTCTTTGATGTGTGGGGTATTGACTTTATGGGTCCGTTTCCTAATTCTTTTGGTAACCTATACATCCTTGTCGCTGTAGACTATGTCTCTAAGTGGATTGAGGCGGTTGCGTGTAAAACCAACGACCATAGGGTTGTGATTGAGTTCTTGAATAATAATATACTTACACGTTTTGGTACACCGCGAGCTATAATTAGTGATGGAGGGTCGCACTTTTGTAATGGGCCTTTTAGGCTTCTGATGAAGAAATATGGTATTACACATAAGGTAGATACCCCATATCATCCTCAGACTAGTGGTCAGGTTGAGGTTTCCAATAGGGAGATAAAACGTATATTAGAGAAAACAATTAATCCTAATCGGAAAGACTGGCCGTCTAGGCTTACTGATGCCTTATGGGCTTACCGTACTGCGTTTAAGACCCCCATTGGAATGTCGCCTTATCGGCTTGTGTATGGAAAGGCATGTCATTTACCTGTTGAGTTAGAACATAGATCTTATTGGGCTGTTAAGCAGCTAAACTTTTCACTTGACAAGGCAGGATCCCATAGGAAACTCCAGCTCAATGAGTTGGACGAGATTCGTATAAATGCTTACGATAGTGCGAAGGAGTATAAGAACAAAATGAAACTTGTGCATGATAGAAATATTTTACGGAAGTCATTTTCTCCAGGTCAAAAAGTTCTTCTGTATGATACCCGCTTGCATCTTTTCCCTGGGAAGTTACGTTCTCGGTGGACGGGTCCTTTTATTGTTCGCACTGTCTTTCCTCATGGAGCTGTTGAAATTGAGACACCAGATGGTAGTTGTTCTTCGAAGGTTAACGGTCAGAGATTGAAACCCTTTTTAGAGCCCTTTCCTACAGGTGATGTTGAGGAGGTCCCTCTGGAGGACCCTGTTTACCCTTGATTGACCATCGAGGCGATTGTATGTTGTATATTAGTCTTTGATTTCTCTTTTCACCCATGTACTATCTTTCAGACTTCTCTCTTTACTGATTCCTCATGTTACTTTACTTTTTGGTATTGCTCTTTGATTAGAAACATTGAGGACAATGTTAGATTTAAGTTTGGGGGTGGGGAAGAAACTTCTTTTTAGTTGCAATAAATAAACTCCAGAGCCTAGAAATTTATGTTTATTAAGGATGACACTAACCGGTCTAAGTGGATGGAAGCATTTTGGTTGTAGGAGTTGAGGAACCAATCTGATTAGATGGAAACATCTAAAGAGTCTATTCATAAAAGCACAGATCTCAGGTGTTAGAAAAAGAAAACATGGTAGTTTCGTCATATCCTTGTGATGGAAACATCGAAAGAATCCTGATCAATTCTTTTAATTCTTTTTACCATTGCTAGGGTGAAATAGAGTGACTGAGATATAAAAAAAAAGAGACCAGACCACCAGACCAACCGGAATAAATGCAATAAAGTCGACCACTGGTACCCTTGTATATGCCAGCTGAGTTGACCTAGAATTAGGATTATCGACCACTGGTTCCCTTGTATATACCAGTGTGTTGATATTAGTCCAGACAATATCTCAGTACATTAGGATAGGTTCACCTTAGTCAACATCATCCACGTTTTTCTCTACATCCATCTTCTTAATCTATCCATGTGATTGTTTGACTCCGGTTTATGATGTCCAGAAACTATCTGAGTAGAGGTGTGTCACTTTATATGAATTTTAGTATGCTTGAATGCAAGCTCGTGTACAACAATTGGAATTTCGCATCAGGGTACCTCCTCCTGTAGTCAATAGGTATGCCACCCAAGGAGATTCTTTAGTGCTTTCCAAGGTTCTGCATAGATAGCTAGGGTTTGGAGTAAAGGTTTTGTGGGTACACCTCTGGTAAACCCTCCCGAGATTAACTCGGTTTTATTTTTATTTTTTAGTTTTGCTCGAGGACTAGCAAATAATAAGTTTGGGGGTAT
Organism: Papaver somniferum; assembly: GCF_003573695.1. Classification (NCBI taxonomy): domain Eukaryota; kingdom Viridiplantae; phylum Streptophyta; class Magnoliopsida; order Ranunculales; family Papaveraceae; genus Papaver; species Papaver somniferum. The sequence goes on along the minus strand of NC_039364.1, from coordinate 187,986,792 downwards.
TTGATAGACGCATTTATGTTGTCTAATTTGTCCTCAATGTTTCGTATTGTTAGTACTCATTTTCGTCCTTATTATGGTGTTTTGTGTGTTTGTAGGTATTTTTTGGAAATAAACATTCTTGGAAAAATCGGCTCGAAAAGTTGCCCGGGCACCCATGAGGACATTTGCTATTCAGACTCCCGGATTGGATAAGGGGGACTCACTTACTAAGGGGCACACTAGCCGCTATTTGCACCCCAAGACACCCCAGTTTCTAAAGGGACTCCTAGTCTGGTTATGGGGGCACCCTTCTTCTTCATGTTTAAAGAATTTTTTGGCGGGAAAATGAATTATCAACGACGGAATTTCCTGGGAGAGAATTGGATGTGTTCTTTGCATTTTTCTCGGAGATTTTAATTGAGTTGACCCTGTTTCACCTAAACAGGGATTGTATGGAGTTTTGTTTCGAAAAAATAGCAAAGTCCACGTAGTTTTGATAATTCAGGGAAACTGCATTCAAGGGGGAGATTATCACGGATATTTGGATGATTCGAGAGAAGATTTTCTTCTTCAGTCAACATGTTTGATCTGTTAAGCCAATATAATCGATGAAGCCATCTCAGTACACTCGGGTGAGAAGAAAAGGGAAGTTACGTGGAGTCGAAGAACAAGGCACGTACATGGGTTATTCTCGAGATTTTTAGAGTTATTTTTGGAGATTCTGCGTGTGGCTGGAGGGACTTGAAGTCGTGTTGATTGTTTACTGAGTGTGCTGGAGTATTTCAAAACCATGCAGACGCGTGATGGAGCTAAAGAAGGAAGATTATTCTCATAACAGACCAGGGAAAATAAACACAATTATTACGGGATTATTCGCATTCAGTGAGGAATATCTCGGTGCTGTTGGGTATAAATAAGTCAGCAGGGTTGAAGAGAAGGGGTATGAAGAGTTAGGGGTTAGAACGGAGAGTTTGGGAGAATTACAAAGCACCAGAGAGTCGAGAAGATCAAATTGCATAAACTCCATTTCTGTTGCTGCAAAGCTGAAGAACACGAAGAACAGACTTACCAGCACATTCGTTTTCCAACAGTGACAACGACACTTAGCCGTGGGTCGTATAGTTACAATGACAACGACAGTTCTCATTTGTCGTTCTCTGTAACAGCTGGTTTGTAACAGAAATAAGTGTTACAAACCCGATTTTTAATATTTTCTCTCCATTCCATCATTTGTACACCACCTTTGAGCAATAATAATGATTTTTGAGCGTGTTTCCAACATGATGAGCGGCTAATTCTCTCACAACCAAGGCAATGAGGAAGCTATTTACGCATGAATAATTGATAATTATTTATTTTCTCTAATATATAATTTATAATTCACTCAATCACTGCTTTTGCAGAGTTTTTAATTGTTTGTAAATTTTTTTTCATTAGTTGTGATTCAATTAGATAAGTTATGCTTTGTTTAGATAATTTATGCTTAGGGAATACAATTAATTTTTGAGAATTTGCCTGATTATTTGTGAATTAAGAAATAAGAGACTTAAAAGATAATTAGAGTTTTGAATTATTTACCATAATTTATTCATGTGTAATAGTGGAATCAGTATCTTGGTTGTTCCTAATATCTTGATATCACTTTATTTGAATTTGCTATATTTTTAGTTTAAAAATTAAATCTAGAATCTTTTGCTTTCACAAGTCTTACGAACCTTTTTACTACAACATTATTGAGTCACATCAACAATATTCCGTGTACTTCGGAGTGAATACAAAGAAAACAAATCTCACACTCATTTAGTAACTAAGATTTAGATATGCATACGATGAGCTTGGAATTGCAGTTAAGCTTCAGAATCGGAAATGAAAATAATGGAGTAAAATGTCGGCCATTATTATAATAATGGAGGGATAATTGAAACGGACATAGTCATTTGCAAAATAAAATAATGGACGGGCAATGAAAATAATGAAGCAATGTGATAGTAACATTTTTCAAAAATTGGAGTATTATTTTACTCATTTGCAAAAGAAAATTGGAGTCACAAACTAAAACATTAAAACGCATGGAATTACTTGAAACACGTAAATACACATGAAATTGCAGGAAGGTACCAGAAATGCAAAGGAAAGTTATTCAGAAAAATTCCTGCCAGTATTACATGCCATTATTTTTTACAGTGCATCATTATAGTGGACACTTATGTATTTCGAGTCTGGATTCTATGTAACTAAATATTTGGTTGGCTGAGACACTTATACAGGGTTACGTCACAGCACCACAAGTTAGACTTATGTGAAACCTTCCCGGACCTTGGAAACCAGCAAACGCTAAAATATTTTGGGAGATATATTCAACGGGTCGCATTAAATAGTAAAGACGATAACTGAAAGCCTAGGCCGTTACGATACGGATCATACACTAGTCACTAGTTTAAGAAAAGGTGGTGTGTATGTATGTGGGTCAAAAAACGGTTGACATTTTCCGGATTTATGGACGGCAAAGATGATGCCGCCGCCCCCTAAACTGACCTTGATTCTAGCGGACAATGGCGGCTTTTAATGGACCGGCCTATATATAGTTTGGCCAATATACAGTTTGGCCAGTCAATCATATGCGCCTTAAATAATTACGTGGAAAGTAGCTTAGGAAAAGGAGATTTCGTGAACGGCAGAAATTTTGCAGGTACTAAGTTTTTTTTGTCTGTGTTCTACTGCATGTTTTTTTTTTTGGACTTAAAAAGGTTTATATTGAAGAAATTGTAAAAAGGCCAAAGCCCCCATTGTGATATTACAGATTAAGAAGAGTCAATAATGATTTTCCAATGCGTGATTAGCTCACGAAAGAAAATAAATTTAAAATAGTTTTTGTTTACCCCCAATCATACAGTAGATGTTTGTTCTACTGCATGCTTCGTAAGATATCAATTGGTAAGATACTAATTGGGTAAAATTTTCAATTTGTCATGCCCAATAGGTGAGACATAATTAAATAAGATAAGTGACATAATTAACTAAGATAAATATGCACCGACGGATTTTGATATCGAACCACAATTGCCGGTGGGAATTA
>NC_039364.1:187977589-187983690 GCF_003573695.1 Papaver somniferum | reverse complement strand
CTCTTCGATCAGGTCTTTTCCGTGGTTATTTTGGCGAACTATATGTACGATTTCTTTAGTGTCTCAGACTCATATATTGAGATCGTATCCCAATTATTGATTCCTAGAGGCAAGCTGTTTCATATGATCACTGCTCTCTCCCACAGAACAAGGGGGACTTGAGGTCCTCGACAAAATGATTGTCAAAGTCGATTCAGAATCTCAATCTAAGGGAATTGATTGATGCATGATGCAGTTACTGATCTTTTTTTTCGTTGGATTAATTAAACATGTATCAATTCAAAAACCAAATTAGTCAAATGTTAGTTCAAACCACGCATGGACTTTTGATCCGAGTTACACCTTAGTATCACATGCCTTCCTAGAAGAAGGGAAGTACGGAGAATCACAAAACATCCTGATATTGGAATATAAAATATCACAAAATTTTCCTCCATGCCAGCGCCTGAAAAATTGATCACTGAACACGAGGAAAATATACTACGACACCAAGAGGTGTTTCTTTGTTAACATTAATGCATTAATTAGATGTGTTGGGGATGGGCTCTACTGCTCTATGATTAATGACGACTTCTTATAGTGACATAGGACTAAGTTATGGATCACTAGCATCAGTCTGTAATGACCAGAAACTTGGTCTGCTGAAGTACAACAAGAAGTTGGTTAATAAGCTCTACAGAATTTACACCTCTACAAATTTGGCGGAAAAAGTGAAGGATACAAGTATCGCATTATTCGAATAAACTGCATTACTATATCAGTAGATATATATATAGCTCTGCATGCTGCTTAAACATTGCAAGTGTTGTGAGAGCTGCAGGTACCAAATGATCAATTGGATTGAGACCGATGGTGCATTGAAAATGACCGGATGAAAGCGGCATAGGTAGAAGATGTTCTAAGTTCACAACTATGTGAATCATATTAGTTGTAGAGTGAAATCAGAAGTACTAGATAGAAAACTCAAAAGTACTAAATACTGATGACGACTTAATTTCGGATGCAATAAATTACTCAACCCATTAGACTTAATGGAGACACAAAGAAATGTGATCATGGTAGTTTTGAAGCAGGGTTGGTAACTTCATAGATACTACTGAAAGACGTAAAGACTAATTTGTTGTTCTTATTCCGTGATGACCAGGTAACTAATACTTAGATTACCCACTCTTTTTTTCTTTTTTTCCCCGCTATTAAGTTATATAATGGGTACGAGGGCATCCTAGCCTTCGTTTTCTAATTATCAACTCATTCCATGATAATTAAGAAATGATGATGGAGCTTTGGTTTCAACATGCAGGACTGAGTGCCACAATATGCTGGTCCATACTGCAATATATATACGCCACAAAAAATAAAATTCAACTAAACCACGAGCTAACGACAGTATATATAGAGATCAATCGAGGTTGACAAATTTTCATCGTGCGACCATTTTGATTGGAACCAAGAAAATCGTTTCAGCCGGTTCGTTATAAGAACATTTCACTAATGCTTTAAAATTTAACACTTCTTTAATTTTCGGTGAACTCTTAGCCCGATAAATATAACCAGAAAAAAATAAAGATTCGAGCTTGAAACACCCTTCCTTCTCAAAGCCAACTAAAAGAGGACGACAGAGATTTGATTCCCGTGATGTTGTTTTCGCTCACAGTATGATCTATACCTTAATTAGCATGTAGTATGTCCTTTTGATCACATATGTGCACCCTTTCTAAACATGCATCCTTAAAATGTTGACCCAATCGTTTCGGGTGTTTTACTTCCAATACATATGTAATCAATAACCTAAAGGTGTCCAGCCAGGATCGGACGATCTATTTCGGGACAAAGGACAAGTAAGATTTCTTGGATTTATTGGTTATGTCAAGGCCGATCAAAGCTAACCAAGCCTAAAAAGCGGAAGAAATGAAGATTTAATTGATATAAAAATCCATAATTAACCAATCTTATGGTGGATATCTACGAAAAGGTTGAGCCCGGCAGTAGGTCAGGTGATACCTAGTCAATAGTTTAAGAAAAGGTGGTGTGTATGTATGTGGGGCTAAAGAACGGCCGAGATCGTCTGGAAATTTGGATGGTATAGATTATACCTTGGCCCCGATGAAATTTGAGTTGTCCCGAGTTTTTACACGGTAGAGATTCGGCACCGACCCTATATGACCCGGCTCTACACGTCCCTGACCAACCAACCCTATATTAATTAACTTCGGCCTCAGCTGGCCTTAGGTTTTCCGTTTCTCCCATCATCCATTTTTTTCTAAAGTTTAGGAGTACTGAGAGCAATTCAAAGAGAACGAAACTCCAGTTTTTTTTATTCGAAATGTTCGTTAATTTGGCCTCCAATTCGAAGTTGATAAACAATCAGATTAATTGAGTCGGATACGTGCAGGGGTTTCTTATGATTCACAGTTGATCAATCTCTGGACCTGATGCAATTACGAAACACCAGATTTTGGGGACTCTAACCAGTTTGGGTAATTTAAATCGATTATCTCAATTAAGGTTTCTTCATATTTTGTTATTTTTTATATTATGTAATTTTGGCTATTTTATTAGTATTATTTCTCTAGCAAAAGATGGCAGTCGTTTACCCTGCATGTACATGTATACCAAGGTTTTCTTAAAGTTGCAATTCAATAAGATTTTACTAACTGCTGCAAGTGGGATTTACAGCCCAGTTTTCATCGCAAGTACTCTCTTTTCTTTTCTAATTTCCCTTTTTGTTTTATTACAAATTTCAATATGTATATCACAACGGGGATTGGATCTAAATGTAGATTATATAATTTCGTTGACATGAAGTTTACAGACCTATCGGAACAAGGAGGTGTATACTTTGAAGTTTGAATTGCAAAATTTCTTATTCGTCTCTTTTAACTCATTGTAGATTATAGGTCTTTCGTGATCCAAATCAATAGCCACTTCGCTTCTTGCAAAGGTAACTATAATTCTATTTTCAGGGTAACTTTAAGTCAGTTTTGTACGATCAGTTGTTACCTGAAAAGTGACATTGGTTTCTATACCTTTTTTTTTACACTAATAAAAAAATAACCTCTCTCCAAAAAACCAATAGAGAAAACTTACCCACCGGCTGATTCTCACCAGCTCAGATCTGCTCCTTTGGAGTAGGTCTGAGCAGGTACTCTCCTCTCTAATCTCTCAATCTTCTCTTGATTTTTATTTAAGCATTTTCGATCTTATATCTAGCTAGTTTCTTTTTCCTTTTTTTCTTTTTGATTTAAGTAGATCGAATCTTCCGTATTAGGATCTTAGATTTATGATTAAGGGTTTGCTTCTGTTTGATTTTCAGATCAACTCTTATATCAAAGTACTTGCTAATTGTTTAATTTTTTTTTGTCTGTTTTAAAATCTTAAATTAAAATTAGGGTTTGACTCTGTTTGATTTTGTATCAAATCTTAAATCAAAATCTTAATTAGTTGTTATCTTTTCTTTGTTTAGGTTTAGTTATCTACCAGTTCCATCTTTAATTTTCTTTTGTGGGATTTCACCTTTGGATTTTACTTTTTATGAAGTCAGTCAAGAACAGTACTCATGGTCCTCCAACATCAGCAGGAAGAGTATCCTCAAAGACACCAGCAGCAATGAAGACACCAAAGATACTAGCAACAACAAAGACACTAGCAAGAAGTGGTTACCGAAGACACAGTCAGTTGAAGTTTCAGACCGATTTATCCCGATTCCGTCTCAAGAGAACCGATTTTGGTTTTCTATGTTACTTGTATCACCTTATGTTTGATGAAAACCTTGACTATTGGTGCTATCTATGGGTTCTCTTATACCATTGTCATTTGTGTTACTATAATCATGAAAAAAACCTTGAGAATTGGTTGGATATATTGATCCTGACACCTCTACTATGTAGAATTGTTAGAAGGTTTGAATGAGTTTATCTCAATTCAAACCAGGCCAGTTAACCTTATCACGTCACGTAGGAATCGGGTTAGAATGGATAGAGATTTTTTCAGAGTGTGATTGGTATCCACATTGTTTGGTTGTCTGAATTTGTATGTCATCTGGTTGTTGAATATTGTCTGTTTGGTCCTATTGAGCTTGTTGAGAAGATCCAAGTCTGTAATGTAACTCGTTATGTAACTCATCCGATTTTCAATCGGTTTCGAAAAAAAAAAGCAGCATCAACGTAAAACATGAGTTGGAATGTTGTAGTACATAACGTTTGATAACTATGGATATGGATTTTAATTGGCCGCCTGACATCTTTCTGTACAAATTCTTTGTTCTTCTCTTTTAGATGTTCTCAATTTTTCAGGATGGGTTTCCATAAAATGGAAGTACTGTATTTGTTTAAATAAATTCGTGATAAATTGGCCCCTTGCCACACAAGTTTGATTTTGACCTAAATGTTGCATTGATTCCTCCATCTCTCTCTTAAATAAGCAAGCAGGTTCAAAAGAATAGATCCGTCATCCATACTACCAATTAAAATGAGCTTGCAACGTTTAAATTAAATAAGGTGGTGCCTCATAGTTTTTCCATTCTTAATTTTCCGTGATATCTTTGGTCTTGGTAAGTATCTCGAGTTTGGGATCTGTTTGGTAGTTATTATAGATTTCATATATGCCCTGAAGGTGGTTGGCTTTTCATTGCACAATGTGTAATGATTTACGAATTATAACTCACAATTTTACATGATTACAGCATTACACTAGACTATTACAAAGATGGGGGATGGAGCAACACATGACTACAAATGAAGGTACCTATAATACTCGACCGTGTATGAAGTGAGTCATTTATCTAGCAAGACGACATCATCTGACAACTTATTCTGAAGTCAACTGTGGTTTTGCTCGAAGTGGTTGTTGGGGTCAAGTTTATCAAAGCTTCTGTAGGCTGTAACCCATCCTGTAAAATAAGATTAGATAAGCTTAATAGTTATTGCGAGTGGGTTAATTTAAGTGTTCTTGAGTTACTTCGATTATTTTTTAATTAATTTTCTTTTTGGGCATAAAGAATTGTATGATTTGGAAGGTGAATCAATGTCTTTGAAACTTGAATAACAAAAGTTTGCAGCCGCAGATTAGTAAATACTATACATAATGTTGGAACTACTAATAAATGAGTACATTGATACATGCCAAGAAATTTACACCAAATAAAACCTAAAACAACAATACCGGGAGGTTGAGCCGGGGCCGTAGCCCCTGGTGATACCTAGTATCAGTTTATGAAGTTTTTATGGACATGTAATCGGATTACTAGGCTGCCATTTCCCCAACCAAACACTGTTATAGTAAAAGAAAAGTGGGAGTTGAAAAGGTAAAACCGCGGGAATCGCTGTCACTCCCAACTAGAATTGTGCAAATCGAAGTGAAAATAGAGGTGGAACCTGATCCACCAAACCCTAACCCTTGTAAAAAATACGTACCACCATCACTTAAAAACCCACCACAGAAAAGGAACCTTAAAGCATAAGATCCCCCATTCGCAGTATATTATTACTATAAACCCACTTTCTACCACCAAACTGAAAACCCTAACAACCAGCAATTGAGGAAAGCATTTGTGTTTCTTTCCATTACACGAAAATGAGTTCTCAGATCTACAGATCGGCTTCAAGAACTCTTAGATCAATTGTCTCTGCTTCTAAAAGCTCTTCTCTGTTATCTGGTGAGTTACTTTCACAAGATTTTGATTTTAAAAAAAGAAGCTATCTGTTGGTATTCTATTCCCTTTGAAGTCTTTTTTTGACCAACTTTGATATGGATGTTGTTGATTTTTCTGATTAACATCATTGATCTTCAAAAAAAAGACACAAAAGTTAATTGCTTTATCTTTTCAGTCATATTTTGTGAATTTCTTTAACTTTTTTGGTCTAACACTGTAAGCAGCAATAGAAATGTGCAGGCTGTTTCACTACCCTTTATTACAAATTAAAGACAAAAATGGTTTTTCTTTTCAGAAAGTTTGGATCTTTTCCCCAGAGCACCTTGTCTCGTTTATGAATATATATGTTTCAACTTTAGTCGTTCTCTTGTAAATCTGTAGCTCAATGTAATTATGATGTTTTTTTTTTTTTTTTTTTTTTTTTTTTTTTTTTTTTTTTTTTTTTTTTTTT